>NC_137039.1:5584424-5591924 GCF_032717465.1 Coenobita brevimanus
CCCTCGCGCTCCTCCTAGCCCTACGTGAAACAAGACGGCAAGGCGCACCAGCGCCATTGTCTCGGACAGCACCTCAGCGCTCAATTCGCTCACCAGCAGAAATCCAGTCAACTATCCTCTAGTGGGAGAAATTAGGCAATTATTATCCGATGCTAAAGAAGCTGGACAGCGGATCTCCTTTGCCTGGTCTCCCTCCCACACTGGAATACTGGGCAATGAACTAGCGATCGCCTAGCTAACGAGGCGACTACTCGAGGTCAGGTGGACTGTGACGTTCACCTCTCCGTCCGCCAGATATCTCGCCTTGTGGGACGGCTTCTTCACGAACAATACAAAGAACAACTCGCTAGAGAAAACCCACAGAGCACCACTCTTCAACACTACTTAGGGTTGGCCGAACAACACAGAACCGACTATAGACGACTCAGAGGAAGACGACTACAGACGGTGATGGCAAGAATGAGAATTGGCTACCCTTACATCAGGGAGATTACCCAGACAGATCGGCTAGATCTCTCCCGATGTCGCCTATGTGAAGAGGAGAACAAACACACGCTGAGACATTATATAATGGTGTGTCCTAAAACCACAGACTTTAGGCTAAGAGGAAATACTACACTTAATGAGCAACTCATGCACCATTTACAAACACCTGTATTGGAGAAGATACTGGCTAAATATCCTGAATTCCTGAATCCAAGACAACAACTTGTCTTCCATAGACCGGCAGGCTAAGACTTGCCACTATCCACCACAGTCTCTCTCTCTCTCTCTCTCTCTCTCTCTCCTATTACTACTACTGCTGCTGCAACAACAACAACAATCTCTCTCTCTCTCTCTCTCTCTCTCTCTCTCTCTCTCTCTCTCTCTCTCTCTCAAACGCACACACACACACACACACACACACACACACACACACACACACACAAATACATACATGCACACACAAACGCACGTACACACCAGTCGAGCACCAGTCGAGCAGGGCAGTACTCCCGAGATGGATGGAGATGACAGGGAGTGCTGGAGCTCCCGTTTCATCAGCCCTCAGGACTAGCTCCTGACCATCCCCCTTTGCTGAACTTTTTCAGTGTCTCAGTTACACAGAGAGTAGGCCAGCATGCTCTCCAGTACAAATTTCTCTAACTATCTTCACCAAACTACATGCACAGTACACACTACACTTCCTATTCAAAATTCACCAAAAATGGCGTCAATTCACCCAGCCTCGGAGTCCCCAGGGGGGGGGACCATAAATGCCCCCGCCATCTGCCCCTCTCTCGGTGACGACTCGAGGTGCCTGGAACCACTGTCTGACTCTCTTCTTCTTCATTTCTGCAACATTCGCGGCCTTTCATCTAACTTTCGCTCTGTTGAGCACCACCTCTCCTCCTCTAAACCTCACCTTCTTTTTCTAACGGAGACTCAGCTGTCTGAGGCAACTGACAGCAAACCCTTTTCTGTATCCTCCTACTTTCTCTATACTCATTTCAAAGCCAAAGGTGGTTGTTGTGTATACATACGCAATGACTTATCTTGCTCTCGTGTTCCTGAACTTGATTCTTCTGAATTCTCCACACTCTGGCTTCGGCTTTCCTGTCATTCTCTGACTAAATATATCTGTGCTGTTTACTTATCCCCTAATTCTACTGACTATCAAAAATTCTTCGACTATCTTACTTCTACGATGGAACACATTCTGTCCATTTCTCCTTTCTCTGAAATCTCCATTCTTGGAGATTTCAATGTTCACCACCACCTTCGGCTCTCCTTTCCTTTCACGGATCCACCTGGTGAACAAGCCTACATCTTTTCTATCCTTAATGACCTAGAGCAGCTTGTACAGCACCCTACCCGTATCCCTGACCGCCTTGGAGAGAGCTCCAACATACTTGACCTCTTCCTCACAACTAATCCTTCTGCTTACTCTGTTAATCTTTTCTCTCCGTTGGGCTCCTCCGATCACAACCTTATTACCTTAACCTGTCCTATCACTCCGGTACGGCCTGTGGACCCTCCAGGGAAACGTCGTCTGTGGCATTTTGGAGCCGCGGACTAGGAGGCCCTCAGGTAGTACTTCTTTGATTTTCCCTGGAATGATTATTGCTTCCATGGCCGTGAGCCATCTGAGTGTGCCTTGCGCATTACGGAGGTTATTCTCTCGGGCATGGAAGCATACATTCCTTTCTCATATCCTTTGACTAATGCAAGAAAGCCTTGGTTTAATCACGCTTGTTCTAATGCTGTCCGCAACAAGGAGAAGGCCTACAAAAGGTACCGGAGCCAACCCACCCCTGAATCACATAATCTTTACGTTTCTGCCCGGAATAGTGCTAAGTCTGTTCTTCGCTCTACTAAAAATAATTTCATTCATACTAAATGCACTCAACTCTCCAACTCGAATTCTTCCTGCTCCTTCTGGCACCTTGCCAAAAATCTTTCTAACAACTTTACCTCATCATCCTTCCCTCCTCTTTTCTACTCTGATGGTTCTGTAGCTATTTTTTCTACTGATAAAGCAGATCTCTTCACACAGACTTTCTCCTCCAATTCCACCTTAGACGATTCCGGTGTTGTTCCTCCATCACTTCCCCCCTCTGACTTCCTCATGGCTGACATTAAAATTTCTTCAGTTGATGTATTTTCTGCCATCACTGGCCTTAATACTAACAAGGCATATGGGCCTGATGGGGTCCCTCCTGTTGTTCTCAAGAACTGTGCTTCTGTGCTTACACCCTGCCTAGGCAAACTATTTCGCCTTTGTCTGTCAACTTGTACCTTTCCTTCTTGCTGGAAGTTTGCTCTCATTCAGCCAGTCCCAAAGAAGGGTGACCACTCCCAACCCTCTAACTATCGTCCAATTGCTTTAACGTCTTGTATTTCAAAAGTTTTCGAGTCAATTCTTAATAGAAAAATTTTAAGGCATCTTTCCTATCACAACCTTCTTTCCGATCATCAGTATGGGTTCCGTCAGGGACGCTTCACTGGCGATCTTCTCACCTACCTTTCAGACTCCTGGTCATCCTCCTTTCGGGACTTTGGCGAAAGCTTTGCCATTGCACTTGACATCTCAAAGGCTTTTGATCGAGTCTGGCATAAATCTTTAATTTCCAAACTGCCCTCCTACAGTTTCTATCCTTCTATCTGTGCCTTCATCGCTAGCTTCCTTTCTGGTCGTTCTATAGCCGCTGTTGTAGACGGCCATCGTTCTTCTCCTAGATCTATCAACAGTGGTGTTCCTCAGGGCTCTGTCCTATCACCAACTCTCTTCCTTTTATTCATCAATGATCTTCTAAGCTGTACATCTAACCCTATCCACTCATACGCTGATGACTCCACCCTTCACCTTTCCATTCGGTTCCCGCAACGCCCATCTGAACAGTTACTTCAAGAAACAAGGGATGAGGCTATGGCACACCTAATGTCTGACTTGGCTCATATCTCTGACTGGGGTAAAAATAATATGGTTGTCTTTAATGCATCTAAGACTCAGTTCTTACACCTATCAACCTGACAAAATCTTCCACAGGTATACCCACTAATGTTTAATAATATTCAGCTTAATCCTGCATCATCCTTGAACATGCTTGGGGTTTCATTTACTCGGGACTTATCTTGGAAAGATCATATTACATCTCTTGTAAAATCTGCTTCCAAGAGATTGGGTGTGCTAAGCCGACTCCGCTCTTTCTTTACCCCTGCACAATTGTTGACTCTATACAGGGGTTTTATCCGCCCCTGTGTGGAGTACAACTCTCATGTGTGGGGAGGCATACAGCTCTTCTCAATAGGGTGGAGTCAAAGGCTTTTCGTCTCATTAACTCTCCTCCTCTTACTGACTCCCTTCAACCTCTGTCTCTTCGCCGCACTGTTGCATCTTTATCTCTTTTCTATCGCTACTTTAATGGTCACTGCTCCTCTGAACTGTCTGCTTGCATTCCTCCACCTCTACGACGGGCGCGTAGCACCCGTCTGGCAGCAAACTCTCATCCCTTTTCTGTCCAACTCTCTAATGCAAGAGTTAACCGTTACTCCCAGTCTTTCATTTATGCAACAGGTCAGCTCTGGAACTGTCTCCCTCTGTCTGTATTTCCTGCTGCCTATGATCTCCAGTCTTTCAAACGTAGTGTGTCCAGGCATCTCAAAATGATCGGATCTTGAATTTGGCTCTCTATTGTATTTTGTTTTTCTCTTGGAGGGAACTGTTACTGCGGGCTCATGGCCTTTGGTTCCTTGTTCCTCGCATAAAAAAAAAAAAAAAAGATGCTGCACCCTCAACGTCACTCTACTAAAGCACTGCCGCACCTCCCTTCTTAATCCCTCTCTTTTCCACTGCCACATCCCACCTCACACCTGCACACCAAATATCCCTTCAACAACAGCACCTTTTCCTTCCCCAACAGCTGTACCAACTTTCCCCACTTAATAACCATGTAATGCCTTTATCTTTCCATACGTCAAGGTCAGACTACATGATTTGGACTGTAAAGATTTCTACATCAATCTGCCCTCATCTCTATATTTGTATGGGTATCATCACAACTGTACTGTACATATATGTAGACGTGTATGAAGGTGTAAGTGTAGGTATCTCTAAGTTGGCACATATATATGTATGCTCTTGCTTTCATTCTTATGTTTGTAACTGCACATTTATAGTCATATCTGTGTGCATGTATGTGTGGAAGTATATACGTATATGTTTGTTTATATGTGTGTGTGTGTGTGTGTGTGTGTGTGTGTGTGTGTGTGTGTGTGTGTGTGTGTGTGTGTTTGTCTTTATGTGTATGTGTGTGTGTATATGTACGCGTAATTCTGTATCTGTCCACTGTAAATTTGTACCCTTATACTGAACGTATGCCTGTGCATTCATGATTGTGCATATACATATATGTGTTTATAGGTGTATATGTACATATATATATGTGTGTGTAGGTATGATTGTATATATATATATATATATATATATATATATATATATATATATATATATATATATATATATATATATATATATATATATATATATATATATATAGCTAAGCGTATGTGTATGCATTATTAAGTGTAAATAATTGTCAAAACATATGATCACCTTACTAACCAGCAGCCATACCTGGCAAATGTGATAGTCTGCTGGCTAAGCTGCTGCGGCCTTTGGGCAGGAGCTGCTATATAGCTATGTCTCCTTTGTGATGTGATTATCAATTTATGCCCAATAAACGTTTAACAACAACAAAGGTCGGAGATCCCCAGACCCACAGTGCAGAGTGTTCAGACCCATATATATTCTGAATCAGGAGGGTTTTAGGGGTCAAAATTCAGATCTGGGTCATTTAAGGTCACCGGTAGAGTGTTCGCCTTCTTGGCCCGGGCAACGCCGGGTACCCCTGCAGCCCAATTTTTGGCATGAAGACTCACATGACCTCCAGTTCGGACATAGGCTATGTGAGGTTGACCTCCGAGGTCATTAAAGGTCACTGGTTGGAGGTCATTTGAGGTCACCGGTAATAGTAAACAAGTGCACACAACTACTGTGAGTTAATCTGCGAACGCTGAAATAAAAATATTCTTAGTAAAATAACCATTAATAAGGAGGACGTATTGAAAGAAATTAATAAGTTAAAACCTCAAAAATCGCCAGGTCCGGACGATATATATGCAAAAATTATAAAAGAAACCAAAGAAGAATTATGTCAGCCACTTTTAACATTATTTAATGACTCTTTAAGTTCAGAAGTTCCAGAGGCGTGGAAGACAGCAAACGTAGTGCCCATCTTTAAAAAGGGTGATAAATCAGCTGCGTCGAATTATCGTCCGATAAGTCTAACGTCAATAGTAGTTAAAATGTTAGAGTCAATTTTGGCAAATAAGATTAGAGAACACTTAGAAAGATTTAATCTTATAAACGAAAGTCAGCACGGCTTCAGGCAAGGACGAGCCTGCCTCACAAACTTGTTGTCATTCTACTCAGAGGTCTATGAGGCAGTAGACAGCGATAAAGCTTACGATGTTATTTATCTGGACTTTAGTAAAGCTTTTGATAGGGTCCTACACGAAAGATTAGTTAGAAAGGTTCGAGCACACGGTATAGACGGCGATATCTTAAAATGGATAGAATCCTGGCTGAAAGGACGAAAGCAGAGAGTATTAATAAATGGAACTAAGTCGGATTGGGGATTAGTAACTAGCGGTGTACCACAGGGTTCAGTACTCGGTCCATTGTTATTTATTATATATATAAATGATCTAGACTTAGGAGCCAATAGCAGCATCAGCAAATTTGCCGACGATACGAAAGTAGGGCGTATCATCAACTCGACTGACGATTGCCGTAACTTACAAAAGGACCTCGATACATTGTACAAATGGTCTAGAACTTGGCAAATGGAATTTAACGTTGAAAAATGTAAAGTACTTAACGTAGGCGAGACCATTGGAGACACTAAATACAGCTTAGATAACAAAGAAATTAGCAAATCGGAATGCGAAAGAGATCTAAGAGTTATGGTTAGTAACGACCTTAAACCTAGGCAACAGTGTATTAATGCGAGAAATAAAGCAAATAGGGTCCTAGGATTTATTTCGAGAAGCGTGAGCAATAGATCATCAAAAGTAATACTGAAACTTTATGTAGCATTAGTAAGGCCACATTTAGACTACGCAGTACAATTCTGGTGTCCTTACTATAGAATGGATATTAACTCGTTAGAAAATGTACAGAGAAGAATGACAAAAATGATACGCGATGTTCGGAACCTGTCATATGAAGACAGACTGAAAAGACTAAGTCTGCACTCGCTAGAGAGGCGTAGAGTAAGGGGAGACTTAATTGAGGTGTTTAAGTGGATGAAGGGTATAGATAAGGGAGATATTAGCAAGGTACTTAAAGTGAGCATACAGGATAGAACTAGAAGTAATGGTTTCAAACTAGAAAAATTCCGTTTCACTAAGGAAATAGGTAGGAATTGGTTTGGTAATAGAGTAGTAGACGAATGGAATAAGTTACCTAGTAAATTAGTTGCTGCCTCTTCCATTGAGAGTTTCAAGCATAGGCTAGATAAGCATATGACAAATAAGGGGTGGATATAGAAAAAAGAAAATCTTATAACCAATACTAATTCATTATTTTTCCTTTTCAGGTTACATTATGATAGTCTCTATTCTCCTTTCACACTTTCCTGTAAAATGTCCACGCCAGTTTTTCTATGTACTGCGTGGTGTTCTCTCTGACTTTTTCCTGCCGGCTTCGGCTGGAGGGTTTGGAGGGCAGGGGAGAGCCTTCTTCTTTGCTGTCCTTATCTCATTCTAGTAGATCAGTTACTCCTCTAGGAGCTGCCCAGCATGGGCCAACCGGCCTGCTGCAGTTATCCTCTCTTCTTATGTTCTTATGGATCTCTTATAATCCCTCTTCAAAAGCATAAGAGGTACATGGTCTTTGTGGAGTCGAAAGAAAGAATGAACTAGCTAGGGCAAGCAGGATTAGTGTGTTCACCTATT
>NC_137039.1:5596924-5621924 GCF_032717465.1 Coenobita brevimanus
TATCTATTCATCTGTCTGTCTATCTATCTATCTACCTTCTTATCTATTTATCTATCTGTATAAGGCTGACTATACATCTGTCTAGATTTGTGTATGTAGGTATGTATGTATGTACGTGTGTGTGTATGTATGTATGTGTGTGTGTGTATGTATGTATGTATGTATGTATGTATGTATGTATGTATGTATGTACGTATGTATGTATGTATATATGTGTGTGTATGTGTGTATATATGTGTGTATGTATGTGTGTATGTATGTATGTAAGTATGTATGTACGTATGTATGTATGTCTAGTAAGTATACATGTGTCTATCTCTAATTGCGTAGGTAGGTATGTATGTATGTATGTATGTATGTTTAGTAAGTATACATGTGTCTATCTCTAATTGGGTATGTATGTATGTATGTATGTATGTCTAGTAAGTATACATGTGTCTATCTCTAATTGGGTATGTATGTATGTATGTATGTATGTATGTCTAGTAAGTATACATGTGTCTATCTCTAATTGGGTATGTATGTATGTATGTATGTATGTATGTCTAGTAAGTATACATGTGTCTATCTCTAATTGTGTATGTATGTATGTATGTATGTATGTCTAGTAAGTATACATGTGTCTATCTCTAATTGTGTATGTATGTATGTATGTATGTCTAGTAAGTATACATGTGTCTATCTCTAATTGGGTAGGGAGCCGTCTATCTATCTATCTATTATCTATTTGGCTAAGTATTGATCCATCTATCTCAGTTTAAGGATCTATCTATCTATCTATCTACTGTATAGCAGGCAGTGTGTCTGGCTAACTATCTAGCCATCTATCTCTGTCTATCTAGCCATCTCTCTAGCCAATTGTCTGTCTATCTATCTATCTATCTATCTGTCTGTCTGTGTTTGTCTATCTATCTATCTAGCCATCTATCTCTGTCTATCTAGCCATCTCTCTAGCCAATTATCTGTCTATCTATCTATCAATCTATCTGTGTGTCTGTCTATCTATCTATCTAGCCATCTATCTCTGTGTATCTAGCCATCTCTAGCCAATTGTCTGTCTATCTATCTATCTATCCATCTGTCTGTCTGTCTGTTTATCTATCTATCTATCAGTCAGTGCATCTGGCTAACTATCTATCCATCTATCTCTGTGTATCTATCGATCTATCTACCAGTCCGGGTAACTGACTGTCTATCTATCTATATCTATCTGTCTGGGTAACTGTTGGTCTATCTATCTATATGTACTTATATATCTATCTGGCTAACTGTCTGTCTGTCTGTCTATCTATATCTATCAATTTAGTTTCCCAGATGATGGATTTGCTCTCAGAATCTATCTATCTGGCTATCCGTATATCTATCTATCTATTTCTATCTATCTGTCTGGGATGAAAATGTTGGTCATTAATAGGTATCTGTCCATCTCTGTCTGTCTGTCTATATATCTATCTGTCTAGCCATTTCTCTATCTATCTGTCTATCTATGTCTCTATCTATCTATTTATCTTTCTGTCTACCTATCTGTCCAGTTATCTATGTCTCTATTTGTCTATCTATCTACCTGTCTATCTATCTATATATCTGTGTATCTATCTACCTATCTGTCTGTCTGTCTATCTATCCATATCCATCCGTCTATCTATCTATCCATCCATCCATTTATCTATCAATCAGGGTAACTACATCTATCTCTTTATGTCTATTTATCTATCTAACAAATTTCTTGGACCAAGGGTGTCTGGACTCTATCTATTTATCTGTCTGCCTGCAGCCGTGTCTATCTATCTATCTATCTATCTACCTACCTGTCTGTCTGCCTTTCTGTCTATTGATCTAGGTCTCCATCGGTCTATCTATCTATGTGTCTATCTAAGTCATTTGTCTGGTCGTCATTTTCTCTGTATCTATCATTTTATCTATCTGTCTATGTAGGCAATATGCTGAGGGAAGACTAAGCCTTGGAAAATACTTAGCTTCCCTGGCCTTAATGGCTTTACACTGGGTTTACACTGGGTTTACATTGGGTTTACATTGGGTTTACATTGGGTTTACACTGGGTTTACATTGGCTTTACATTGGCTTTACACTGGGTTTACATTGGGTTTACACTGGGTTTACACTGGGTTTACATTGGGTTTACACTGGGTTTACATTGGGTTTACACTGGGTTTACACTGGGTTTACATTGGGTTTACACTGGGTTTACACTGGGTTTACATTGGGTTTACACTGGGTTTACACTGGGTTTACATTGGCTTTACATTGGCTTTACACTGGGTTTACATTGGGTTTACACTGGGTTTACACTGGGTTTACATTGGGTTTACACTGGGTTTACATTGGGTTTACATTGGGTTTACATTGGGTTTACACTGGGTTTACATTGGGTTTACACTGGGTTTACATTGGGTTTACACTGGGTTTACACTGGGTTTACACTGGGTTTACACTGGGTTTACATTGGGTTTACATTAGGTTTACATTGGGTTTACACTGGGTTTACATTGGGTTTACACTGGGTTTACATTGGGTTTACATTGGGTTTACACTGGGTTTACACTGGGTTTACATTGGGTTTACATTGGGTTTACACTGGGTTTACATTGGGTTTACATTGGGTTTACACTGGGTTTACACTGGGTTTACACTGGGTTTACATTGGGTTTACACTGGGTTTACATTGGGTTAGGGTAATTTTCGTGGCCTTATCTGGGTTAATGTGGGTTTACATTGGGTTAGTTCAGTGGTGGAGGGAAGCGTCTGCGGCGTCCACCCAGGCGACAAACCTTTTCTATTTGCCAGCACCTCGCCGTGGGAAGGACCCTGGTGAGGCGGTGTCTGCCACAAGGAGGCGCCGGTTGCCTACACGTTGTACTGTACCTGTAGCGGCCCCACAGAAGCACTTACCTGTGGTCGACGGGTCTGCTCGGCCACACGCACTAGGTAGGGGTAAGTAGCAACAACAACAACAACATCCTGGTGAGATTTATACACGCAGAGTCCAATGTAGTGGTGGTAGTAATAGCAGTAGTAGTAGTAGTAGTAGTAGTAGTAGTAGTAGTAGTAGTATTGATAATATTTGGTAGTAGTTACAGTGGATGGCCAAGAAAGTTAGATCTGAGGTGCGGTTTGACTAGTAACCAAGGAGACTCATTGCTACCTGATAACTAAAGCTGGTTGAATGTTATGCCAGCAGGACTCAGTATTGCAGATGTCAAATTGGCCAGTTGCATCAGATGACAACAGACGCCTTGTGCAGCAGCAGGGAAAGGGTTAAGTGCAACCTCTATTATCACTGACCTATTGCAAAGGACGCGCCAACACTGCCACAACTGCCTTTAACCGTCCAAACATTTCAGGGACACATTGCAAGGACAGCGGCGCCGAGTTGCAGGCGCTGACCGTTAACGGCAACTTCCTGAGATGTGTTTTGCTTTTAGTAGTCATTTGTTGGACGTATTTGTTTAATCTGGGTGTCCCGTAAGCATTTTCTTGCATTTCTGTCAAGTATAACCTCACAATTCTCATCAGTTGGCTTATTTTGCCATATCTACATCTTGTTTTTTTCACCGGTAACAAGATATTGAAGCAGAAATGGCGCCAGTCTCGAAGGAATGCTGTGGTGAGGATGTAGGGCCACAGCATCGTCTTATTTTGCCTCTGAAGTACAGTAAATAACGTTCAGAAAGCCAATAACCTCCCTAAAGATAAATAAACTCTACCATTACTTGTTTATTGCAAAGCACGTCAGAAATAATTAAGACATTACTTTTAAACATTCAAAGATTTAAAAAGAAATCAGCGTTGCCAATGTTGACTGATGGTACACCTGAAGGAAGCTGCCGGAGATGCAGTCTTTGAAAAGAAACGACCAACGTATATTACGATGGTGATATTTTGCACTTCATTTATTTCCATATATTTCTATCAAATAAAATCTGTAGTATCACTTATTGATTTAAAACATGGGTAAAAAAATTCATGCAACACTGGTTTTAATCGTCTTAAATTTAACTGGAGGAATCTCAAGCACAATGTTGCCTTGGTCACGTGACCCTTGAGATGCAGCGTTGCCAACCACCGGGCAGTCAGTCACCCCGCGGGTCAGGAAGGGGGAGGATGTTGGTGTGCGCAGCTGGTATTAACTTTGTGTTGTGCGTATATTGGGCGTTTGCCATTGTGTTTGCCGTGATGAATGGACAGACTGGATTACTGTGGAGGCGAGGCAAGTGGCACCAGTGCCGGCAAGGCCAGACTAGGCCGGGTTGGCACACAAGGTGAGGGGAAATTCATTGTTATTACTACTACTACGACTGCTATTGTTATTACTGCTACTACTTGCAACTACTATTGTTATTATTATTATTATTATTATTATTATTACTACTACTACTGCTGCTGCTGCTACTGTTATATTATTATTATTTTTATTACTATTACTACTACTACTACTACTAACAAAAATGCTGCTTTGCTGCTATTATTATTATTATTATTATTATTATTGGTGGTGGTGGTGGTATAATAATCTATCTATCTATCTATAGCCCGACGCCCTAATCCCGCAAAGGGTGGCCGCAGACAAAACGCCTCCAAGTCACTCTGTCACCCACCATTTGACTCCCCTCCCCCCAACTCACCCCCCCCTCCCTCATATACCTCTCAACTCCATCCCTCCACCTCATCCTCGGTCTACCCCTCCCTCTCCCTCCCTCCACCTCACCCACATACACCCTCTTAGTCAGTCTTTCACTCTCCATCCTCTCCACATGTCCAAACCACCTCAGTGTATTTCTCCTAATCTTTTCAACCACATCCACATCTACCCCACAACGTTCCTTCACTTCTTCATTCGTCAACCTGTCCCTCCATGTCACTCCACATGCTCCTCTCAAGTAACTCATTTCCACTGCTCTCACTCTTGACTTGTTCCCCTCTTGCAAGGTCCACGCCTCGCTTCCATACGTCAGGGTAGGGATCACAATACCATCATGCAGAGACTTCTTAACTTCCATACTCACTTCCCTATTTCTCATCACTGCTTTCAGCATGCCTACAACCTTCCTTCCCTGCTGTACCCTTTCACGCACTTCATCCCCCAAAGTTCCATCCTTACTCATCACACTACCCAAGTACTTGAATGCACTCACATTCTCCATATCCTCACCATCCAACCTCACTGCACACTCTGTGACTTCATTCCTCTCAGACACCATAACTTTACTTTTGTTTACATTAACTTTCAGCTTCCTCCTCCTACACACTGTCCCAAATTCATTCACCAAACCTTGCAACTCCCATTCATCTTCACTCAACAATACTGTATCATCAGCAAACAGCAACACCGGAAGCTTCCAAATCTCACCCTCATTCGTTAGGGCCACCCCCACATCCACTGCCCTACCTTGTACCTCCTTTACGACCCCATCCATATATATATTAAACAGCCATGGAGACATTACACACCCCTGTTTCAGTCCCACATTGAGATCAAAGAACTCACTCAGCTCACCATCCACTCGCACCGTAGCCCTAGCTCCCTCGTACATACTCTTCACAGCACTCAACAATTTCCCCTCCACTCCATATATTCTTAATACCTTCCACATACCTTTCCTATCTATTCTGTCATAAGCTTTCTCCAAGTCCATGAAGGCAGCGTACACTTTCCTTCCCTTCTCTAGATACTTCTCCACTAAACATCTTAGAACAAATATCTGATCTACACACCCTTTTCCCTTCCTAAATCCCCCTTGTTCTTCTCCAACTAGCTCCTCTGTCATATGCCTAACCCTATCAATGAGTATTCTACCATATATTTTACCAGTCACACTAAGAAGGCAAATACCCCTATGGTTACCACATACTTCTCTCTCCCCTTTTCCTTTGTACAGAGGAACAATTATACCTGATTTCCAGTCCTCTGGAACCCTTCCCTCTTCCCAAGCCAATCTACACAACTTCCATATCCACTCCACAACAATCTCACCCCCATACCTAAGCATTTCACCACATACTCCATCAATTCCTGGGGCCTTTCCCAGCTTAATCTTCTTCATCGCTTCCACTACTTCCGACCTACTGATCTCTTCCTCCCTCCTCTCATCTCTTCTTCTCCCAGCCATTCCCCAACCACTTATACTCACACTGCTCTCACTCTCTACATTCAACAAATCCTCAAAGTGCTCCTTCCATCTCCTCAATTTCTCTCTCTTCTCTACCAACAATCTATTATTCCTATCTTTCACTCCCCTACTATTTCCCCTTTCACACATCCTTACTTTCTTTACCTCCTTCCAAAACAATTTCTTACTCTCCCTCCATTTCACACTCAGATTCCTCCCAAACTCTTCATCCACTTTCTTCTTACTCTCCTTCACCAGTCTCTTAACCTCCCTTCTCCTGCTCACATATACCTCTCTCTTCTCTCTCTCATCTTCTCCCCTACCTCTACTCGCCAACCATTCACCATATGCCTTATTCTTTTGTTCCACAGCTCGTTTCACCTCATCATTCCACCATGCTGTCCCTTGCACACCCTTGCATCTCCTCCTCACTCCACAAACCACCTCACACGCTGCGCTTAACTCTTCCGTGAATATCTTACATACGTCTTCCACCCCTTCCATCTGCTCTAGCTCATACCTTCCCAATCTTTCTTCCACTATGCTCTTATACTCTGTCCTCTTCTCACTATCTTGCAATTTCTCCACTCTTCTCACAGGAGCTGTTTCCTCCTGTCTTCCCCTTCGCCTCCTCAACCACTTTCTTTGCAGCTCTACCTTGGCCATCACTAAGTGATGGTCCGAGACTCCATTCCGCCACCCTCTCCACACCCTTGCATCCAACACTTGTCTTCTCATTCGCTCATCCACACACACGTAGTCTATCATTGCCTTTCGTTCAACAAGTTCACCATCCATCCTCCTCATTACTCTCCATGTATACCGGTGGATCATCTTATGACGAAAGTAGGTGTTGGCTATTGCCAACCCCTTACCAGCACAGATGTCCACCAAAGCACTACCATTCCCATCTACTTCTGCTGGCACACCCCACTGACCAACCACTCCATCCACTCGTACATTCCCGACTTTGCCATTCATGTCTCCAATCAACAGCACTCTCTCGCTCCTCTCAAACTTGTCCATACATGCTTCTACTCTCGCCCAAAACTCATCTTTCACTCTTGCCACTCGATCCTCTGTTGGAGCATACACACATACAATCGCCCATGCTTGTATACCTACTTTCATCCTCACCCATACAATCCTTGCACCCACTGTTCCATACTCTCTTATATTCTCCTTCCACTTCTTGCTTATCATCAGACATACTCCCTCTCTTGCCCTCTCATTCTCACTGACTCCCGCACATATACCTACACCGTATTCCCATTCTCTCATCCTTTCACCTTTCCATTTAGTTTCAGTCAATCCACATATATCCACTTTTGCATCCTCAAGCACCTGGACAATCTCTCTCTCTTTCACTTCATCATTCACTCCTCTCACATTCCACGTTCCTACTCTCAGAATGTCCTTTGTCCGTTCCTTAGTCGTCAACGTATGGTCCGTCCGGGTCCGAGGCGCTTTATTTGCTTTTTTAGTTAGTTCTTTTTACGGGGTGGGGCACTAACCCACCACCAACCCTTTTAGTCGCCTCGTACGACAAGCAGGGATACTGGGGGAGTATTCTTGAAACCCCCCTACCCCCAGGGTGGTGGTGGTGGTGGTATTATTATTATTATTATTATTGGTGGTGGTATTATTATTATTATTATTATTATTACTATTATTATTATTATTATCCATCCATCCATTATCCAATCCTACTTTGCCCCATGAGGAGCGTAGGAGCCCGGGGCTAGGCAGTTAGTCCTGACATTTAAGATGAGAGTGAATTTAAGATGAGAGTATTATTTTATTATTATCATCATCATCATCATCACACTTATGTAACCTCTTCTTTCCACATGACCTACAAACAGGTAATCACTTCACCTTTAATCTATCAATAATCAAAGATAGATACAAACGCCTTATTCATTATTTAACCTGCCTACCTAGACGAATGTGCATACGTATATTCACAAGTCCACTACGTACCGTCCACTCACCCAGTGTAGTGACAGATTTATTAGATAGATACGTAGAGACAGTTGTAAAATTAGATTAAAAGATGATTGTAAGGCATCAGCATTTATTTTCTCGACCTGTCTGTTTACCTGCCTATTTTTCTATCAGGAAAGTACCATCCACTCACCAGATGTAGTGATAGATTTACTAGATAGACACATAATTATTGATAATTGCAGAACGTGATTAAAAGTAGATTAAAAGGCATCAGTATTTATTTTTACTACCTGTCTCTCTACTTACCAATCCGTCTTTCAAATAGGTACCATCCACTCACCCGATGTAGCCTAAAGATACATTTATTAGATAGATACCTATGGATGGTTGCACAGGTAGCTATATTAAAAGTTGATTAAAAGGCAATATTCTTTTTTCTCTTACCTGTCTGTCTACGTACCTATCTATCTATCAAGTAGGTACCATCCACTCACCCGATGTAGTGATAGATATGAGACAGCTACATACTGTACAGACAGTTGCAAAAAAATAGATTAAAGGTTCATGAAAAGGGATCAATATTTTTTCTACCTGCTTGTCAACTTACCTATCAATCTATCTAGTAGGTACTGCACCATCCACTCATCCGATGTAGTGACATTCATTTGATAGATATATACCGCTATAGATAGCTGCAAAAATGGATTGAAAGTTGATTAAAAGGCACCAGTATTTACTTTACCTGTCTTTCTACCTACCTATCTGTCTGTGAAGTAGGTACCATCCACTCAACCGATGTAGTGATACATGTATTATACATACATATAGATAGTTGTCAAAACATCAAAATTGGATTAAAAGGCATAACTAGCCTATTTATTTTCTGTACATGTCTGTCTCCCTACCTGTGTGCCTATCTAGTAGGTACCATCCACTCACCCGATGTAGTGATAGATTTATTTGATAAGATACACGCTGGTATAGACAGTTGCAAAAATAGGTTAAAAGTGTACTAAAAGGCCTCACTATTGATCTCCACTACTTGTGTGTATAGCTACGGTACCTATCTGTCTGCCTAGTAGGTACCATCCACTCACCCGATGTACTGATAGGTAGAATGGAGACATAAATATAGATTGGTGCAAAATTATATTAAAAGATGATTAAAAGGCATCAGTACTTATTTTCTATACATGTCTGTCTCTTAAGTAGATACCATCCACTCACCCGATGTGGTGATAGATAGATACATTAAAATGCCCGCGACCGGACCTTCCTCCCCGCCACCCCCCACACCACCACCGGGCCACCACCACCCCACCACCCGAGGAGGAGATAACGGTCAGGTTAGTGACCCGGGACAAGAGGGTCATCCGACCACCACTGACCTGGGCCCCTTCTCCCCGCAACTACCTCAACACCAGGTGAGCCCAGACCCGCAACAAGTTACACGGCGGGTTAACCCTCGACAGCAGTGGGGTGGGACTGATACGTCAGTCCCTCGTAGTCTTGTGGTGACGACCACAACTTCACCCCAATGGGACAGGAGGTCCCTAGGTGAGCCACGAGGTGTTTACACCTACTGCCACCGCGAGCCACGGGGAAGTACCATCCTCTGCCGCAACAACCCTGGTGAGCCACGAGGGGCTTGTATTCTCTGCCACCGTGAGCCACGAGGGGCTTGTATCCTCTGCCACCGTGAGCCACGAGGGCGTAATACCCTCTGCCACAACCAGGACAGGAGGTCCTTTGACGAGGGAGGAGAACCCTCTATAACAAATAGGGCAGGAGGCCCAATAGTGGATTGTACGGGGCTCACGCCCCTAGCCACTCTAAGGGTAAGAGACCCTCACACACAGCCACAAGTGGGTCCCAGGACCGATCAACCTGGTGCCACGGCAATTGTAAAGACAAGAGAGAGAGTCACCTCTGTGCTACCCTCCATAAGTGCAAGAGAGACCACGGCCTCCGTGTGTCCTCTAGAGTCAGCTAACTCCTGCAGGAGTAGCTGGACACCACCCGGGGGAGTTGCCCCTACAGTGTCACCTGAACAGAGGCCCGGTCCCAGTCGGGACCTACCTCCCACCCCCGGGAAATTCTTGTCTTCCGGTACCAGCAGGAGACGTGGCCGCAGCCCACACCTGACGGCGCGTCCCCCAGCAGACCTCCGCAGCCCTCGGACCCCCAGGCGAGCCCAGCAACCCGTCGACGCCGACCTCCCCCTGCCGCAGACCCTACGACGTCAGGCCTGTCTGCTACATCTGTTTGGCCCCAGTCTCTAGGGCCAACACAGACAGGCCTCCCTTCACAGTGACCAGAGGAGGGCCTACAACAGGTCGAGACCCAGGCAAGAGGGTCTCCCTGCACCGTGACCAGAGGAGGGCCTACAACAGGTCGAGACCCCAGGCAAGAGGGTCTCCCTGCACCGTGACCAGAGGAGGGTCTACAACAGATCGAGACCCCAGGCAAGAGGGTCTCCCTGCACCGTGACCAGAGTGAGGACCTACACCTTATAGTGACAAAGTGATATCGCCCCAGAAACTCGGGCAAGAATAGTGACTTTCCCTTTTCCTGTAGTGAGACAGAGATAGTGACACAGTGACAGAGTGAACCAGCGGGATTACACCAAAAGTGTCCGTAAATACCTTCCCCTGGAATAGACTATAAGTTCTGGGTTCATACGACTAGTGCTATCCCCAAGTCCAGTCTAGAGTAGTCCCCCCCCCTTGTCAGTGTACGCGCGGGCGAGAGTTGCCACGCCGAGCCCAAACAGTGAATTATAGTGCTCTACTCCCCTTGTTATTTTATAGTAATAATCCCTCCTCGGCTCATCAAGCCCAGACATCTCTATTGCCCCAGCACACTAAGACCTTTTGGACTTTAATGCAAGTTAGTCTCATCCACTTATGGACTCTTAACCTATTGTAAAGCACAATTATAGAGTGTGTGAACATCCCGTGTTGTACTAACGTAACTTTGTATATCTGTATCCTCTGCCCATAATATCATTCTATGTAATATTGTCAAGGTGTTAGAATTAAGGTAATAGATGTGTTAAAGGTGGACTGCCTAGTTTTTATGTCCTGTTCCTTTGTTAGTGCATTACTTCCGGTCCGGAAAGAGGACCCCGCTCAGTAGCTAGTGTTTTTAGTACGAGGAGTCGGCCTAAGAACACTCAGCATAACACTGGTGGCAAGCGATGGTTCTGGATCCGAGTAACGCACGGAGGAACATAAAAGGGAACTTGCACAATAGCAGCTAAACCGCACATTCAATTACCAAAATTCAACCAGGACCAATGTGACATGGATGTTTATTTGGACATGGTCAAACCCCTTTTAGACATAGGGTTTGAATCAGATAAGGAGAAAATTGCAGTCACACTACCGAATCTGGGAAAAATCTTCACAAATGTCGCACCCAAAATAGTCCCAGAACTGTCATGGGACCAGTTCACTCAGATAGTGAAACAGGCTTTTATGCCTTCCATGGGCAGAGTTGTCGCACTCTCACAACTCGACGCCCTCACCTATGATGGTAACCTGGATGATACTTTCACCCAGGCTCGGCGCCTCGTCACCGCCGCTTATCCCGGAGCTGAAGTAAATACTCAGGACACTCATACCTTCAACGCCCTGCTGAGGATCCTCCCGAGCATAGTCAGGGAACATTTCTCCATATATGATCCCTCAGGAAATATGGATCAAGACCTGCAGCTCGTCAGGCGCCTTCTTGCCGCCCGTCCCACACCGCAACCGCTTCACGCAGTGACAAAGTTCCCCACAAACCACAACCTCCCACCAAAAGCCAAGCCGACGCCCCACCAAACGCCTGCAGACCTGCCCCCCACAGTACCCAGGGCTTACCCGCACAGGAAGCCCCACAACCCCAGGGAACAAGGGAACTTAATCAGTATAAACCCTTGGGAGTTCACGGCTTGCAGCCGCACCTGCCCCTTTCATGACATAAGGGAACAACTCAAGGCGAATCGGCGAAAGAACCCCCAACAAAGCCGTAGAAAAGTTTCCTCCCTTGAAGACGACACCCAAGAGGACGACGTACCACCACTGCTCTACCAAGGACCGGAAGAAGACAAGCACGACGACTACCCCCATCCTCAGCAGATGGATTTTTAGGCCCGCCCCCGCACCTCCCCACGGTGGCGGGGGCCACCTCAAATACCTACAAACCCCCAGTCTACAACAAGATATGGCTGAACGGGGTCAAGACAAGATTATTGGTGGACACGGGAGCAGCCAAGTCTTGTCTCTACTCCCACTTTTACTCCCGCCACATCTCAGCATTCGGCCCACTTCTCCCCACTTCAGCCAACCTCGTAGACGCCGGGGATGGCCCCCTACCCATCCGTGGGGAAACCAGGGCCTTACAAACTACCACCCACCAATGAGTCTCCACCGATCACCCATTCATCATTTTTGACTCCTGTAGCCAATATGATGGTTACCTTGGCCTGGACCTGCTTCAGAAACTCCACGCGACCATTGACTGCTATCAACGTCGCCTCCACTTCGGTCCAGCCCAACCCAACCAAGCATCCACCGACAAGAAAAAAAAAGAGAAAAAAAAAAACACCGACACCACCCCCACACCACCCACACACACAACACACCACCACACGCTCCCTCTCCAGCCCACCTGTACCTGTAACCCAAGCCTACACTCCCCAAATGCCTCAGTAAATTCCCTCCCACCACCACCCTCCACTCCACCCTTGCCATCACAAAATCCCTCATTCCCTGCCACTATTGCCTCTACCGTTACCTTTCCACCCCACCACGAAGCATGGGTTACACTCACCAGACCCTCAAGTACATCAGTCCTTTTTTCACCATCCATCCCCACCGGACCCCTAGCATCCTGCCTAGTCTGCCCCACTTTCCTCCCTCCCAACGTCCACCAGATACGTATTGCCAATCTCGCCACAACACCTTTAACCCTACCCCGAGGCCTCATCATCGGCGACACAGAAGAGGCAGAACCATGTCCAACACCACCCCCTAATCACCCCACCCTCCCCAACATACCACCACATCTCTCCCCTGTCCAGTCAAACAGCCTCCACCAACTACTCCTGGACTTCCAGGACTTATTCTCCGTCGGCCCCACTGATCTCGGCCATACCACCTACCTAAGCCATGAAATTCACACTACAGGACCTCCCATTCGCCAACCATCTTGCAGATAAAATCCTAAACAACGGGCAGAAGAAGACCGGCAGGTTCAAGAAATGCTAGATGCCGGTGTCATATCAAACTCCACCAGCCCATGGTCATCACCTGTAGTACTCGTGTGGAAAAAAGACGGAACCATGCGGTTTTGTGTCGATTACCGAAAAGTAAATGACGTTACCATCAAAGACGCTACGCCACTACCCAGGATCGACGACTCCCTAGATTCACTACATGGATCCACCAGGTTCTCTACCTTAGACCTGCAATCAGGCTATTGGCAGGTTCCAGTTCACCCTGACGACAAACACAAAACCACCTTTTCTACATCAAACGGGAAGCACTACGAATTCAACGTCCTTCCCTTCGAACTCTGCAACGCCCCTGCGACATTCTCCCACCTGATGGAATCTGTGCTGAGCGGACTCACCTGGGAAACCTGCTTAGCCTACCTGGATGACGTAATTGTTTTCAGCCATACCTGGGCCGACCATCTCCACCGCCTCAAACAGGTATTCCACCACATACGACAGGCCGGATTGAAGCTAAAACCAACCAAATGTGTGCTAGCTGAAAGATCAGTCTCCTTTCTCGGACACCTGATCAACGCAGAAGGCATCTCCCCCGACCCCGATAAGCTACGTGCAATCGCCAACATTCCACCACCCCGCGACGTGCACAAAACCAGGGCCTTCCTAGGACTAACTTCCTATTATCGGCGCTTCGTGAAAGGCTTCGCGAACATCGCAAAACCCTTGCACGATCTTACAAAAAAGAGAGAACCATTCGCCTGGACTGAACCCCGACACATCGCATTCACCACCCTCAAAGCCAAACTCACCTCCGCCCCAGTCGTCGCCTTCCCGGACTACAACCTACCATTCCGCCTGTACACGGACGTCTCACTCCACGCAATAGGGGCAGTCCTTGCACAAGTACAGGACGGCTGCGAACACATCATCGCCTGTGCCAGCCGCACCCTCAACTCGGCGGAAAAAAATTACGCGGCCACCAAACGTGAATGCCTAGGGATAATATGGTCACTTGAGTACTTCTGCTCATACATATCAGGCACCCATGTGATCATCATCACGGATCACCAATCCCTACAATGGTTGCGCCAGTCCAACACCACGAACGCCCAGCTCACTAGATGGCGCAAAACCTTAGAAGAATACGATTTTGAAATATCGTATCGTCCAGGCAAACTCCACACGAACGCCGACGCCCTATCAAGACTACCCATCAATGCCATCTCACCAGAACCCGACCTGATTAAGATGTGGCAAGACAACCAATGCCCTACTTGGATTCCGCCGAATATTTTCAGCAAGCTCCACCTGCATGGCGAACACTTGTTTGACCCTAACGGCCACATAATCCTGAGTCCCACAGCCGCCCATGACACCATGCTCCACCTCCATGCCGACAACGGAATCCACTTGGGCACCAAGAAACTCACCCAAGTGTTCAATGACATATACTGGACACCGAACCCCACCACCATCGCCAAAACCATCGTGCAATCCTGCCGAGCCTGTGCGCTAGGAAAAGATATCACCCGCACACCAGGCCCATCCGGAAAACTTACGGCCACAAAACCTTGGCAACTGCTATCCCTTGACGTCGTCGGACCACTCACCCCCAAGGCAGGATATAAATATATTATCACCTTCGTGGACATCTACTCAAAATTCATCATAGCTTGTCCTGCTAAAGATCACAGTGCAGTATCTGTCGCTGATGCTTTGACTCGCCACATGTTCCCATATTTTGGCATTCCCCAGGCATTGCATTCCGACAATGCACCAGAATTCACCGGAAAAGTTTGGCAGGAATTAGCTAAAATATTCGGATTCCACATCTCCCACTCATCCTCCTACTGGCCACAAGGCAACAGCATCTGTGAAAGAAGCCATTGCTCCCTCCTAAATCAAGTCGGCACTCGCATCACACAAACAGGAAATGAAGACTGGCCTGCCCACGTCAAAATAGTTCAATGGGGCTTGAACACATGCCCGCGAGAAGACGGCATAACACCACACGAGCGAATATTCGGGGAAACCCCGCTCCTCCTCCCGCTCCGCCACCACCTCCAGCCACCCTCCCCACCCTCCCCCACCGACCCCCTCCACCATCTCAAATGCTGCCTCCACCACCTACAAGCACAACAAGACCTGACACCCGATACCAACCACACCAACCCCTACAAAACAGGACAGTCCGTCATCGTCGCCCAACTACCTACTCCTAACAAAATTGCGCCACGATTCATCGGACCCTTCACCATAACTCAAGTCCCCAACCCGTATCAAGTCATCATCAATCAACACGGCCAGCAGTGCACGTATCGCAACCGCCACGTGCGACCCTTCTACCCACCCAACAATAACCACACGCCCAGCACCCCTACCCGACCACCTGGCCATGACGACACTCCCGGAAATTACCCCCCACACTCACACGCCTACTATTTCTCACCCCCACCCAGTACATCACCTACCACCTCACCACCCCCCACCACCCCAGACCTTGACCCAACTCAACCACCGCCCTCACCACCACCCCCACCCAGCACCTCACCTACAACCACACCACCCCCCACCACCCCGGATCCTGACTCACCTCAACTGCCGCCTACGCCACCACCACCACCCACCACCACCACATACTCAACAACGCCCACACCACACTCCCCCACCCATTCCAGCACCACCCCTCACACCACACCTCCTCCATCCCCTGCCTCTCCATTAACCCAAACCACTGCCTCCTCAAACCATACTCCTCCACCTTCGCCCACCTGCGCCCGCACCACGCCCAGAACCACCCAAGCAAACGCGACCATGCTCACTATACCCGCCACACAACCAGGCCACCCACCTCACCTCCTACCACCCGTACACCCTCACCACCACTACGTGCTCAACCACCCTCACCACCCACACCCACCCTTACCACCACCACTACTAGATCAGGCCGCCTTTCACGCCCACCACCCAGATATACACCTACACCACCCCACGGTAACCAGCCAACCCACCATACCCCACCACAAAGACCCCCTACCCCAAACACCTCCCCCATCACTCTCCCTCTCCACCAAGCACGATGGAAAAACCCCAAGTCCCAATTCCCCAAAGTCAAATCCCCTACCCACAGACCCATCCCCCATATAAGCACCAACCCGCCAACCCTAGCCAGCATTCAGCTACAGCCGCCCCACCAAGCACCAACCACCAGCATGAAAATCACCCGCGTCCAGTGGCTATCTCACGGCCAGCCGCCCATCAGAATCCGACAGACGCCCCAGCTCCTTCGCCGTCTACGCCGCACAAACCACCCATCCTCCATCCGGCTGTTCATCAACTCAGCCCACGAACCAACCAGAATGACCAACCACTGGACCAACCTCCTGCATCACCTCACCCTAGTCAACATGACACCAACCACCATCACCTACCACCTGCAATCACGGGGTCGTGACTTTTTCACGAACGACGGTGGTAAAATGCCCGCGACCGGACCTTCCGCCCCGCCACCCCCCACACCACCACCGGGCCACCACCACCCCACCACCCGAGGGGGAGATAGCGGTCAGGTTAGTGACCCGGGACAAGAGGGTCATCCGACCACCACTGACCTGGGCCCCTTCTCCCCGCAAATACCTCAACACCAGGTGAGCCCAGACCCGCAACAAGTTACACGGCGGGTTAACCCTCGACAGCAGTGGGGTGGGACTGATACGTCAGTCCCTCGTAGTCTTGTGGTGACGACCACAACTTCACCCCAATGGGACAGGAGGTCCCTAGGTGAGCCACGAGGTGTTTACACCTACTGCCACCGCGAGCCATGGGGAAGTACCATCCTCTGCCGCAACAACCCTGGTGAGCCACGAGGGGCTTGTATCCTCTGCCACCGTGAGCCACGAGGGCGTAATACCCTCTGCCATAACCAGGACAGGAGGTCCTTTGACGAGGGAGGAGAACCCTCTATAACAAATAGGGCAGGAGGCCCAATAGTGGACTGTACGGGGCTCACGCCCCTAGCCACTCTGAGGGTAAGAGACCCTCACACACAGCCACAAGTGGGTCCCAGGACCGATCAACCTGGTGCCACGGCAATTGTAAAGACAAGAGAGAGAGTCGCCTCTGTGCTACCCTCCATAAGTGCAAGAGAGACCATGGCCTCTGTGTGTCCTCTAGAGTCAGCTAACTCCTGCAGGAGTAGCTGGACACCACCCGGGGGAGTTGCCCCTACAGTGTCACCTGAACAGAGGCCCGGTCCCAGTCGGGACCTACCTCCCACCCCCGGGAAATTCTTGTCTTCCCCAGGTACCAGCAGGAGACGAGGCCGCAGCCCACACCTGACGGCGTGTCCCCCAGCAGACCTCCGCAGCCCTCGGACCCCCAGGCGAGCCCAGCAACCCATCGACGCCGATCTCCCCCTGCCGCAGACCCTACGACGTCAGGCCCGTCTGCTACACCTGTTTGGCTCCAGTCTCTAGGGCCAACACAGACAGGCCTCCCTTCACAGTGACCAGAGGAGGGCCTACAACAGGTCGAGACCCCAGGCAAGAGGGTCTCCCTGCACCGTGACCAGAGGAGGGCCTACAACAGGTCGAGACCCCAGGCAAGAGGGTCTCCCTGCACCGTGACCAGAGGAGGGTCTACAACAGATCGAGACCCCAGGCAAGAGGGTCTCCCTGCACCGTGACCAGAGTGAGGACCTACACCTTATAGTGACAAAGTGATATCGCCCCAGAAACTCGGGCAAGAATAGTGACTTTCCCTTTTCCTGTAGTGAGACAGAGATAGTGACACAGTGACAGAGTGAACCAGCGGGATTACACCAAAAGTGTCCGTAAATACCTTCCCCTGGAAAAGACTATAAGTTCTGGGTTCATACGACTAGTGCTATCCCCAAGTCCAGTCTAGAGTATTCCCCCCCCCTTGTCAGTGTACACGCGGGCGAGAGTTGCCGCGCCGAGCCCAAACAGTGAATTATAGTGCTCTACTCCCCTTGTTATTTTATAGTAATAATCCCTCCTCGGCTCATCAAGCCCAGACATCTCTATTGCCCCAGCACACTAAGACCTTTTGGACTTTAATGCAAGTTAGTCTCATCCACTTATGGACTCTTAACCCATTGTAAAGCACAATTATAGAGTGTGTGAACATCCCGTGTTGTCTTAACGTAACTTTGTATATCTGTATCCCCTGTCCAGAATATCATTCTATGTAATATTGTCACGGTGTTAGAATTAAGGTAATAGATGTGTTAAAGGTGGACTGCCTAGTTTTTATGTCCTGTTCCTTTGTTAGTGCTTTACTTCCGGTCCGGAAAGAGGACCCCGCTCAGTAGCTAGTGTTCTTAGTACGAGGAGTCGGCCTAAAAACACTCAGCATAACATACATAGTGGAGATAGTTGCAAAAATAGATTTAAAGTTGATTAAAAGGCTGCAAAATTTATTTTAATTACCTATCTGCCTAACTGTCTCAATCTTGTAGGTACTACCATCCATTGACCTGATGTAGTGATGGATTTATTAGATACATACATAAAGATGGTTGCAAAAAAAAAAAAAAAAAAAAAAAAATTAAAGTTGATTCAGAGACATCAATATTTATTTTCTCTACCTATTTATCTGCCTACTGTCTATCTACCAAGTAGGTGCCATCCACTCATCCGATGTAGTGATGAAGTTATTGGATAGGTACGCATAGGTAGTTGCAAAAATAGATTAAAAGTTGATTAAAAGGCATGAAAATTATTTTCTCTACCAGTCTGTCTACCTAGTTATTTTTCTATCTAGTAGGTACCATCCACCCATCTGATGTAGTGATACATTTATTAGATAGATACATATAAATATTTGCGATAAGGCTTCAGTATTTATTTTATCTGTCTACCTACTTATCTATCTGTAAAGTAGGTACCATTCACTCACACGATGTAGTGATAGATTTAGATAGATACAGATAGTTGTAACATAGAATTAAAGTTAAATAGAAGGCATCAGTATTTATTTTTTCGACCTGCCTGTCTACCGACTTATCTATTTATCTAGTAGGTACCATCCACTCACCCGATGTAGTGACATTTATTAGATAGGTACGTACGTATACATAGTTGCCAAAAATTGATTAAAAGTTTATTAAAATGCACCAATATTCATTTTCTCAACCCTATCTATCTAGTAGGCACCATCCACTCACCCGATGTAGTGATAGATTTATTAGATAGATACCGGGTACATATGGATAGTTGAATAAATACATTAAAAGTTTGTTAAAAGGCATTAGTATTTTTTTTCTCTACCTGTATGCCTACGTATCTATCTTGAGGGTACCATCCACTCACCCGATGTAGTGATAGACTTATTTGATAGATACATGTAGATAGTTGAAAAATAAATTAAAAATTAAAAGGCATCAGTATTTATTTTCCTCTCTCCTATCTATCTATCTACTAGGTACCATCCACTCCCCCGATGTAGTGATAGATTTATTAGACAGATACGTATAGTTAATTGCAAAAATAGATTAAAAGTTAATTAAAAGGCATCAATATTAATTTTCTTTACCCTATCTGTCTATCAGGTAGGTACCATCCATTAACACGATGTAGTGATAGATTTATTAGATACATAATGAGAGTTACGAAAATAGATTAAAAGTTGATTAAAAGACATCTACATTTATTTTCTCTACCTGTCTGTCTACCTACCTACCCGTCTGTCTAGTAGGTACCATCCACTCACCCGATGTAGTAACATTTATTAGATACATACAGATGGTTACAAAGATTAAAAGTTGAACAAAAGACATCAATATTTATTTTATCTACCTGTCTGCCTACCTACCGTCTGTCTACCGAGTAGATGCCATCCACTCATCCGATGTAGGCGGGGGGGACACAATCTGGCCGCACTATTGGGTGGTACTACTAGTCTGTGGCCAGGTTGTGTTAGGAAGAATACTGCCACCGTATTCCCTGTGTGTCGTAAAAGGCGACTAAAAGGGGTGGGGTGAGGGGACTAGGGACCCCCTCCTCTGTTGTATAGTTCCTAAAAAGAGACAGGCCAGAGAAAGGGATGAGGAACTGAGTTATCCCCGTACCCTGAAGATTGGGTCTATGAATGTGCGTCGATGTAGTACGATTGAGGCTAAAAGGGAGGAGATTGGAAGAATGTTTGTGAGAAGAAAGTTGGATGTGTTAGCTTTGAGTGAAACGAAGATGAAAGGGAAGGATGAGTTTATGTTTGGAAGTGTGAATGGAAGATTGTCAGGTGTTGATAAAGGAAGGGCAAGAGAAGGTGTGGCCTTGTTAGTGAGTCAGGAAGTACAGCAATGTGTGATTGAATGGAAGGAGGTGTCATCGAGACTGATGTGGGTGAAAGCGAAATTTGAACGTGAGTTGTGGGTGTTTGTGAGTGCATATGGGCCTGGTAGTGAAAGGGATGAAGAAGAGAGGGAGTCTTTCTGGAATGATGTTGATGAGTGTCTGCAGAGTTTTGGAGTGAATGTGGTAATGATGGGAGATCTGAATGCTAGAGTGGGAAATGTAGCAGTTGAAGGTGTAGTTGGTATGCATGGTGTGCCTGGAAGAAATGAAAATGGGGAGCGAATGATAGTGATGTGTGTTGAGCAAGAGATGGTGATTGGAAATACGCTGTTTGAGAAGAAAGATATAAGTATACATGGGTGAGACAGGAGGGTGGAAGGGTTGTTGATAGAGCTTTGATGGACTATGTGGTTGTGTCTAGGAATGCAATAGGAAGATTGTTGGATGTGAGAGTTCTGAGAGGGAAGGGTGGAGGTATGTCTGACCACTACCTGGTGGAGGGAAAGTTAAGAGTAGGTAAGAGATGGGTGAGAGCTAGGAGGGTTAGGTGTGGCAGGGAGGTTTTGAAAGTGAGTTGGATAAAAGAGAGAAAAAGATAGAGTATCAGGAGAAATTGAAAGATGAGTGGAAAGCAGTGAAAGATCAGGAAAATGGCAGTGTGGAGGAGGAATGGCAGTTGTTTAAGAGTGCTGTGGTGGGGCATGCAGAAGAGGTGTGTGGTGTGAGACGTGTGGGTGGTGGTGTAAGAAAAGGAAGTGAATGGTGGTGCGAGGAAGTAAGAATGGCTGTGGCCGAGAAGAGACGTGCATATGAAGTGTGGCTGCAGAGGAAGGATGAGATGTCATATGAAAGGTATAAGGAAAAGAGGAATAGGGCGAGAAGGACTGTGCGTGATGCTAAAGTAGCAGCAGATGAAAGTTGGGGTAGGCGGCTGACAGAGAATTTTCAACAGAATAAGAAAATGTTTTGGAAGGAGGTGAAAAGGGTGCGAAAGGGAGAGTCTGGGAAGGAGGAACGAGTAAAAGCAGAGGATGGAAGGATGTTAATTGAGATGGATGCAGTATGGAAGAGATGGGCAGAGTATTTTGAAAGATTGTTAAATGTAGAGGAGTAAAGGGTGGTTGAGATTGTGGTGGATGGAAGAGTGCAAGGAATAAATGTGTTGGGAGAGTTGAATGATTCTTTGATCACGAAGGAGGAAGTGGAGAAGGCAGTAAAGGAGATGAAAACAGGGAAAGCTGCCTGTATGGATGGGTGTGCTGTGGAATGCCTGAAGGGTGGTGGAGTGACTATTGTTGACTGGTTAGTAAGACTGTTGAATGTGTGCTTTGTGAAAGGTATGGTGCCAATTGACTGGGCAAGTGCTTGTGTGGTTCCATTGTTTAAAGGCAAGGGTGATAAGCATGAATGTACTAGCTTTAGGGGAATAAGTCTGTTGAGTGTTGTAGGTAAGGTGTATGGTAGAGTGTTAATTGTGAGAGTTAGAGAGGGTACAGAGGGAGTGATTGGTGATGAGCAGTGTGGCTTTATGAGAGAGAGGGGATGCGTGGATCAGGTGTTTGCTGTGAGACAAGTGTGTGAAAAGTATTTAGCGAAAGGCAAGGATGTGTTTTGGGCATTTATGGATTTAGAGAAAGCGTATGATAGAATTGATAGGGAGTCTTTGTGGACTGTTTTAAGATTGTGTGGACTTGATGGTAGGTTACTAAAAGGGGTGAAAAGTTTTTGTGTAAATAGTAGAGCGTGTGTAAGAGTGGGAAATGCTGTGAGTGATTGGTTTCCCGTGAGAGTGAGGCTGTGGCAGGGATGTGTGATGTCGCCTTGGTTGTTTAATATTTACATGGATGGTGTTGTAAGGGAGGTAAATGCATGAGTTTTAGGTGGAGGTCTGAGTCTGGTGAATGTTGATGGTGGAGAGTGGAATCTGAAGCAGCTGCTGTTTGCAGATGATACTGCACTGGTGGCTGATTCAGAGGAGAGATTGAAACAGTTGGTAGAGGAGTTTGGAAGGGTGTGTGAAAGGAGGAAATTGAAAGTAAATGAGAATAAGAGTAAAGTGATGAAGTGTACGAGGGTGGTAGATGGTAGGAGGATGAATATAGTTTTGAATGGCGAGTTGCTTGAGGAGGTAGAGTGTTTTAAATATCTAGGGTCACATGTTGCTGTAGATGAAAGAATAGATGCAGAAGTGAAGTTTAGAATAAATGAAGTAGGAAAGGTGCTGGGAGGAATGAAAAAAGTGTTTAGATGTCGTTCGCTTAGAATGGATGTAAAGAGAAGGCTGTATGAGGGTGTTGTGGTACCGACTGCTTTATATGGGGCTGAAACATGGAATATGGGTGTAGCAGAGAGGAAAAGTTTGAATGTAATGGAGATGAGGTGTCTGAGGAGTATGTGTGGAGTGACGCGTATGGATCGAGTGCGAAATGATGAAGTGCGAAGAACTGGAGTTGTTCGGGAGATGGCTGGTAGAGTTGAGCAGAGGGTGTCGCGATGGCTTGGGCATATGGAGAAAATGGATAATGAGCGATTGGTGAAAAAGATGACTAGATCTGATGTGAGAGGTGTAAGGCTGAGAGGAAGACCACGAATAGGATGAATGGACAATGTGAAGAGAGTGCTGGATGCGAGAGGGATGTCTGTTGAGCAAGGAAGAGTGGCTGTGCGTGACAGAAATAAATGGAGAGAAATTGTGAATGAATTATTGATGACGCAGCCCTGAGGGGATATTCTCCCGCATTTGGTCTGATCAGCTAGTCAGGTCAGGTGCGGGAAAGGGGATGGGTCTGTTATGATGTGGCAGGGGTAAACCAGCTCTGCTGTCGGACCCTGCTGCGAATGTCACTGATTGCACTGTGCAGTTGACCCTTGTGCGGTGTGGTGGGGTGAGGATCTGTCCGTTCTCCCCTTTGGGGCTAAGATGCGAATGAGTGTGTTTGAATGGATGAGTAAATGGGGAGTGTGTCGTCCTATCTCGGCTACCTCCCTTTCCTTGGGGGAAGCAGCCTAGTTATATATATAGATAGATAGGATTTAAAGAAAAGCGGATTAAAATGTTTGTGGTAAGCAGCTGCCAGGAAGTGAATTATTCCCTTCTTTCCTTCCTCGTCTTCCCACCTTCCTTCTTCCTTCTTCTTCTTTCCTTCCTCGTCTTCCCACCTTCCTTCCTCCTTCTTATTTCCTTCCTCCTCTTCCCATCTTCCCTCTTCCTTCATCATCTCTCCTTCCTTCCTCGTCTTCCCACCTTCCTTCCTCCTTCTTATTTCCTTCCTCCTCTTCCCATCTTCCCTCTTCCTTCATCATCTCTCCTTTCCTCGTCTTCCCACCTTCCTTCGTCCCTCTTCCTTCCTTCCTCGTCTTCCCACCTTCCTTCCTCGTCTTCCCACCTTCCTTCCTCGTCTTCCCACCTTCCTTCATCCCTCTTCCTTCCTTCCTCGTCTTCCCACCTTCCTCCTTCCTTCTTCTTCTTTCCTTCCTCGTCGTCCCACTTTCCTCCTTCCTTCTTCTTCCTTCCTTCCTCGTCGTCCCACCTTCCTCCTTCCTTCTTCTTCTTTCCTTCCTCGTCTTCCCACCTTCCTTCCCATTCCTTCTTCGTTCTTTTCTGCATTCCCTTCCCTCCCTCTCCTCATTCTCTTTCCTCTGTCCCTCCTTCCCTCCCTCTCCATATTTTCTCCTTCCCTCCTTCCCAATCTTCCTTCATCCTTTCATCCTCCTTCCCCTCTTTTCACTTCCCTCCTCCCTCTCCTCCTCTCCTCTTCCATTCCTCTTCCTCTCTTCCTGTCTTCCTCTCCTCTTTCCATTCCCCTTCCTCTCTTCCTGTCTTCCTCTCCTCTTTCAATTCCCCTTCCTCTCTTCCTGTCTTCCTCTCCTCTTTTCATTCCCCTTCCTCTCTTCCTGTCTTCCTCTCCTCTTTCCATTCCTCTTCCTCTCTTCCTGTCTTCCTCTCCTCTTTCCATTCCTCTTCCTCTCTTCCTGTCTTCCTCTCTTCCTCTCGTCTTTCCATTTCTCTTCCTCTCTTTCTCTCGTCTTTCCATTCCTCTTCCTGTCTTCCTCTCTTCCTGTCTTCCTATCTTCCTCTTTTCCTGTCTTCTTATCTTCCTCTCCTCCTCTCGTCTCCATTGCACTTCCTCTCTATCTTTGTGTTGTAACTTCCATCAGAAAAATATAAAATACAGTATTGCCCTTCTGTTTTCCTCCCCATTCCTCTCTCTCTCTCTCTCTCTCTCTCTCTCTCTCTCTCTCACACACACACACACACACACACACACACACACACACACACTAACTGGGGATTTCAATACAAATATAAACTGGAATACTCTAGATATAATTAGCCAAGAAAGCTGTTGGGACCAAAAGCTCCTGGATCTCGTACAAGAGTTCTT